>NC_134354.1:785629959-785632459 GCF_048569485.1 Anomaloglossus baeobatrachus | reverse complement strand
TTTCTTCTCTTCCTTCCTTCTCATCCCTTTCTTCTCTTCCTTCCTTCTCATCCCTTTCTTCTCTTCCTTCCTTCTCATCCCTTTCTTCTCTTCCTTCCTTCTCATCCCTTTCTTCTCTTCCTTCCTTCTCATCCCTTTCTTCTCTTCCTTCCTTCTCATCCCTTTCTTCTCTTCCTTTCTTTCTTTCTTTCTTTCTTTCTTTCCTTCCTTCCTTCCTTCCTTCCTTCCTTCCTTCCTTCCTTCCTTCCTTCCTTCCTTCCTTCCTTCCTTCCTTCCTTCCTTCCTTCCTTCCTTCCTTCCTTCCCCATAAAGTGTGCGTTGTTATCGGCAGATGTATGTAGAGGAGCGGTTATGGACAGAATATTGTGGGGGGGTCTTGGTACATCAGAGGATATTGTATGTGGTGAGCATAAAGAATAGTGGGTGGTCCCGTAATTCCTGACTGACAACCACTGAGGAGGGGTGCGTGATGTACACTGTCACAAGGTGCTGCTGTGGGGAAAGTGCACATATTGGGGAGACCCTATTTAGAGAGGAGAGATTAAAATCAAAGACCTTGCTCTCCTCGGGGGTTGTACGGTGCCCCTCTGATATTCCACCTGCTGCCGCTTTGTGGCTGGGGGGAGCCAGATAAAGTCACCGCATCAGGAATAGGACGGAGAAGAGTCTCGTGCTGCAAAGTACAACAATGAGGGTTTCTTTATTCGGGCAAGGAGTCTACACGCTGTATCTGAGCAGGTGGTCCTCGTGCAACTTGGCGTCCATTTCAGGCTTTAAATCCCCCCCCCCCCCCCCCCGTACTTCCAATCCCTGTCTGTCCTTTCTTTTATGACTTGAATATGACGCTGGCGCGGCGCAGCACCTCGTCTGAATACAAGGCCTCACAGTGTACGCGGTGCTGTGGAATCACAAGGGTCTGATGGACTGTGTCCCTGTAAGGTCAGTGTCGGTAGGCTGCTGTAAAGGGCAGCTTTCTCTATATCCCCGGCGCCTCCGGCCCTGCTCCTGCCGGCGGTGCCTTGTGCCTGGAGTCGTTTGCAGACGTTTTGTCTGGTATCCTTCAGGCGCGTTTTTCACAGACATATCTGGAATTTTTCTTCTAAGGACGCACTTTTCTCCTGAAATTGATTTTTGCTGTCTGGGCCGGAGCGTTTGATGTTCTGAGGAGACTCTGATCTCTCTGAGGAGGCAAAGCCGACCCGTCCTGCGCGCGGTGCATTAAAGGAAGGGGCTTTATCGCTGCGGAGGAACCATCATTTAAAGGAGACATGTTAAGATAGATCTTTAACTACTTCTTCACCATGTGCAGCGCGGGGCAGGGAGGCATGGAGTCGGCCCAGGAGTCTGCACCATGGCGGCTGATGCCAGCTGTGCTGAAGCAGCTATCAGTGGGCTCCGATCGCTGCTGTGTAGATGCTGCTGCCAATCACAGAGAGGAGATATTAAATGGCTGGATTGTCGGTGCGTGCACCAACACAAATCAGAATGACACTCATTTGCTTGTGACAAAACTGCATAAAAAGAAGCGATTAAAAACGCACCGTGTGCACACAGCCAAATATCTGTGCAGTGAGCACCCAGTAGATGTAGATTGTCCGGCTGCAACAAATATCAGACAAGAATATACTGTGTATACATCAACTTTTTAGCACAATGGTGTTTTACAATATAATTTTTTATTTTAATATTTTATTGCGTGTGCATTGCACCATTTTGCAGCTTCTTTCCAATATTTTGTATTTAATTTTTAATTGGGGCGCAGTTGTATTTTTACATTGTTTGGTTTTGCCACATGCATAAAAATCTGATATATGAAATATATACCGTATCTATAAAATAAATACATATAAAAATTAATACATAATAATAATAAATAATAATAATAATAATATTTATTATTATTAATGAAACTATATTTTTTTATTATATGCCTAAAATTAAAATGTAACCATATAAATTTGACCGTCTTAATCATATCGACTTGGAAAATCAGGGAACAATTCATTCTGAACAGCGTAAAATCAAACCACAGAAAACCAGGGTGGATAGAGATGGGTGATCCAACAAATGTTTGGGTTTGCCAGGTCCAGCCAGACTTTTTAAAAAAAAAAAAAATCCAGTTCGGGTTAGAAATTTCGGCAACCAAATACTTAACATAGCCTCATATGGAATTGAGTTCACCTGAGGTCACAGCTGGGGTACCCTAGGAACCAATAGCTGTGACCTAAGGTGAACTCATTGAACTTCATCCTGGATTACCGAAAAATCCTCAGTGTTTGAAGGGGTTAATAAGCAACTCTGATAGAATTTATTTTGGTTCTTGATCTTTCCGCCCGAAAGAGACTTGATTGGTGACAGAATAAGCTCCTCAGCTCTCATTTATTAGGCCTTTTATGCAGGCGTCATACGGGACGATAAGTCGTGCGATTGCATAAGTGATTGCACCTGTCCCCGTCATTTGTGCAATTGTTGCCCGTGGTGCACAAAGTCGGTCACCCCC
>NC_134354.1:785605384-785629759 GCF_048569485.1 Anomaloglossus baeobatrachus | reverse complement strand
TTGTAGTGGGAGGTTCTGCCCAGGAGCAGGGGGGGGGGTTGTAGCGGGAGGTTCTGTTGTGGGGCGGGGGTTGTAGCGGGAGGTTCTGTTGTGGGGCGGGGGGTTGTAGCGGGAGGTTCTGTTGTGGGGCGGGGGGGTTGTAGTGAGAGGTTCTGTTGTGGGGCGGGGGGGTTGTAGCGGGAGGTTCTGTTGTGGGGCGGGGGGGTTGTAGCGGGAGGTTCTGTTGTGGGGTGGGGGGGTTGTAGCGGGGGGGGGTGTTCTGCCTGGATGGGGGCTATAGTGGGAGCTCTGCTGTGGGGGGATTGTGGCGGGAGGTCCTGTTTTATGCGAGACTCTGCTGGAGTGTTGTAGCGGGAGTTTTTGGTTTTGCTTTGAATGTTCGAGAAAACTTTGGCTACGTTCACACATTGAATTTTTGGAGAGTTTTTTTTATTTTTTTTTCCTGACTGGAGAGTGCTGCGTTCTTCACATCTGCAGCTTGTTCTTTCCACGTTGCTGCAGCATTTTGCAATGAAGACATGGGGGAAAAAAAATTCCTCAACCATGTGTTTTTGATAAAACACAAATGACGCATGTAATTGGCACCAAAAAATACCCCCAAAACAACAAAATCTGCTTTACTGTCGAAAGAGCAGAAGAAAAAAATACTGCAAACCACAACGTGTGAACAGGGCTTTGGGCTGTAGACTTTGGTGCAGCTGATAAGGCTTCAGGAAGACCCTGGCGCTCCTGTCCCTGGCGCTCCTGTCCCTGGCGCTCCTGTCCCTGGCGCTCCTGTCCCTGGCGCTCCTGTCCCTGGCGCTCCTGTCCCTGGCGCTCCTGTCCCTGGCGCTCCTGTCCCTGGCGCTCCTGTCCCTGGCGCTCCTGTCCCTGGCGCTCCTGTCCCTGGCGCGGCTCTGCCTCCTGCTTTGGATTGATTACATATTGACAGAACCTTGAGTCTAGGCCTCAAAACTGAAGAGAACCACCATTCTTTACACTGCAGGCAGGAAAATGCAGCGCTTGTCCTGTGTCGGTCAGTTACATCCATACAGGACTGATTCCCGCTGATCCTCGCCTGACGCTGTTGGAATTTCAGAAGCTGCAGACATTTGGGTTTTTGGTTCTTTAAACCTCCCCCTGAGCGCTGCTCCGGTTCTGCTCCCATCCGTCTTGTGTTACTGAGCTCAGCATGTCTGACTATTCCTAGACTGCATAAAGGGACCAGCTGCGCCGCACAAGCTGCTCGCTCCTGCCACATGATGCAGCCTCTTCTGTCGCATTACTTAATCATTCCAGCGTTCCTCAACAACTTTATAAAGTCTGTAAAGTTTTCCTGTACCAGCGAAAAATGCACGTTATACCCCAGAGATTATCTGCCGTATTATACTGCACCCTGCGAGCGGAGACCTCACCCCTGTAACTGGGAAATGTATTTCTATAAATGTGTGTGTACATAATAACTACTATAATACTGCTATATACAATACTATAATACTGCTCCTATGTACAAGAATATAACTACTATAATACTGCCCCTATGTACAAGAATAAAACTACTATAATACTGCCCCTATGTAGAAGAATATAACTACTATAATACTGCCCCTATGTACAAGAATATAACTACTATAATACTGCCCCCTATGTACAAGAATATAACTACTATAATACTGCCCCCTATGTACAAGAATATAACTACTATAATACTGCTCCTATGTACAAGAATATAACTACTATAATACTGCTCCTATGTACAAGAATATAACTACTATAATACTGCTCCCTATGTACAAGAATATAACTACTATAATACTGCTCACTATGTACAAGAATATACCGTAACTACTATAATACTGCCTCTATATACAAGAATATAACTACTATAATACTGCCCCTATGTACAAGAATATAACTACTATAATACTGCCCCTATGTACAAGAATATAACTACTATAATACTACTCCCGCTCCTCATCATCCTACTCACCCCTCCTCCCCGCTCCTCGGCGTCGCCCTCCTCATCCCCGCTCCTCGGCGTCGCCCTCCTCATCCCCGCTCCTCGGCGTCGCCCTCCTCATCCCCGCTCCTCGGCGTCGCCCTCCTCATCCCCGCTCCTCGGCGTCGCCCTCCTCATCCCCGCTCCTCGGCGTCGTCCTCCTCATCCCCGCTCCTCGGCGTCGTCCTCCTCATCCCCGCTCCTCGGCGTCGTCCTCCTCATCCCCGCTCCTCGGCGTCGTCCTCCTCATCCCCGCTCCTCGGCGTCGTCCTCCTCATCCCCGCTCCTCGGCGTCGTCCTCCTCATCCCCGCTCCTCGGCGTCGTCCTCCTCATCCCCGCTCCTCGGCGGCGTCCTCCTCATCCCCGCTCCTCGGCGGCGTCCTCCTCATCCCCGCTCCCCCTCTTTGTATCTGCAGTTCCTGTCTCTTCTGTACCGGTGTGTTCTCTGTGCTGGAGACTTGCGCTGCCCTCTGCTGGTAGTCTCTGATATCACTTGTACGGTTTCATTTATTCTTGCACAGTGCAATCTTCTAAAAGGTCTGATCCTTCAGGAGATGGCATCCCTGTTATTGGTGAGGGGGCGTGAAAGGCAATAAAAAAAGACAATCTGCCCTTCCTTGTCCTCCCATGTTTTCCCTCCCCCCCCCCCCTCCTCCTCCATTCAGTGTCTTTGTGGCCCTCTTGACAATCTGCCTCCCTCCTGTGTCTTTGGACCTAACTTACTCCCCTCCCAGGTGTCTCTTTGATCGTCCCCTCCTTCTGTGTTTTTGAGCCCACCACCCACCCCCTTTTTTTGGGGGGGCTTCCTTAATTCCATAGCCCTTTTTGTGTCTTTTGTCTTCCATACCTCCCTGCACCCTTAACCCCTCGTCTCCCTCCCTTCTGTGTTGGTCCCACTTTACCCTCCATCATATCGAGCTCACTGATGGATTCACTGTTTACTCATTCTGCTGTTTATACAGCCTCTATGCATCACAGTACATAATGTGACTGGTCCACATATTCTAATGGAAGCCTGTTACAATATGAGCTTTTTACACCACAGCCCCTGCACGTCTGCCCCTGCACGTCTGCCCCTGCACGTCTGCCCCTGCATCCTCGGAGGTGTCTGTACTCTCTGGAGAGCGCAGATCACTTGGTCCTGAGTCCGCAGTTACCATACCTCGGGAGATAACTGCGTTATCTGGGGAGATGAGCGCAGGCCCCAGCCTCAGCAGTAATATACTGGGAGCCTTATCGCGTCTGCCACATTCTGCTCCCGGTATTAAGACGTCTTCTGATGTCACTTGAGATATCCCCTTATCAGCAGACGCAGAGCGGTGGAGAGGTCTCGGTGGATCAGCGCCGGCTCTCCAGGATCACCTGTACATCGGGGGAAGCTCGGCAGGAGTCAGCGCTTCAGGATCGTTCCTCTCTAATATTGACTGCCGGCCGGGTCTGTCACCTTTTTAGGTTTAATGAAGAAATTGTAATGTGCTGCAAAAAAAACAAAATAAGACCAGAAACTGAGACGTCTCAGACAGGAACCTGCCGAGGAATCCTGGAGCTCAGTCCACGGCGTCATCAACCCACTGGCTGCGTGATTGCTGCAGTGCATCTGTTACTGTGTATGTAGGGGCGAGACCGATCAATCTAGGGTGGGAGCAGTCAGTCTGTGGGGTGGCCGAGTGGGGAGCAGTGAGCCTATGGGGTGGGGGAGCGGCCAGTCTGTATGGCGGTGGGGTGGGGGAGTGGCCAGTCTGTATGGGGGTGGGGGAGCGGCCAGTCTGTGTGGCTGTGGGGCGGGGAGCGGTCAGTCTGTGTGGCGGCGGAGTGAGGGAGCGGCCAGTCTGTGTGGCGGCGGGGTGGGGGAGCGGCCAGTCTGTGTGGCGGCGGGGGGTGGGGAGTGGCCAGTCTGTGTGGCGGCGGGGGGTGGGGAGCGGCCAGTCTGTGTGGCGGCGGGGGTGGGGGAGCGGCCAGTCTGTGTGGCGGCGGGGGTGGGGGAGCGGCCAGTATGTGTGGCGGCGGGGGTGGGGAGTGGCCAGTATGTGTGGCGGCGGGGGTGGGGAGTGGCCAGTCTGTGTGGCGGCGGGGTGGGGGAGCGGCCAGTATGTGTGGCGGCGGGGGTGGGGAGTGGCCAGTCTGTGGGGTCTCTTTTGTCTCCTTGATATCGCTGCCTCACTCCGGTCGCCCCCGGCCTCCACTCTCTGGAGGTCCCTAAAAGAAAAAAAAAATTAAATTATTTTTTCAAAGTGGTAAATGATCAGGATTTCAGTGTCTTCCAGGATGGGGGGTGTTTTGGATGGGGGGGGGGGGGTGTTTTGGATGGGGGGTGTTTTGTTGGACAGGACCCGGCACTGTTGTTAGCTCAGATGTGCGCTGTCCGTGGTCCTGAATATTAATGGAATAATCCAGCAGTGATAGTACCTGTGACCTGTATCCCTGTATACTCTCTGCTGTGATCTATATGATTGTATAGGGCTTTCTGTATTTTTTTCTCTATTGTGTGCAATGTTTTTTATTCTTGGTATTATCGGATTTTTAGATTTGTATTGCTGGGAATAGGGGGACGTTATAGTCCTTTTTTAATATAATTTCTCGTTTTCTTGCAGAGATCTGTCTTCCACCATGAATCCGGTTTACAGCCCTGTGCAGCCAGGGGCTCCCTATGGAAATCCAAAAAACATGGCCTACACAGGTATGAGGGAAAGATGGCCTCCTGTATTGTCCGTGCGTCTGACCGGCGTGTGCCAGAGGTTAATGTGCATGAGCCTCATGTTTTCAGGCCATGTAGTGGAGGTTGGGTTGTAGGGTCTTCTCTCCACCCCCCGTTCCCGGGGAATGGGGTACAGGTGTAATCCTTCTTGGCCACAGTGTCCTGCTCCCATTACATTCCTTTCCTTCAGAGGCTTGATGTGCGCGGTGTGCTGCCGCGCCTCCGCGCGGTGTGCTGCCGCGCCTCCGCACGGTGTGCTGCCGCGCCTCCGCGCGGTGTGCTGCCGCGCCTCCGCGCGGTGTGCTGCCGCGCCTCCGCGCGGTGTGCTGCCGCGCCTCCGCGCGGTGTGCTGCCGCGCCTCCGCGCGGTGTGCTGCCGCGCCTCCGCGCGGTGTGCTGCCGCGCCTCCGCGCGGTGTGCTGCCGCGCCTCCGCGCGGTGTGCTGCCGCGCCTCCGCGCGGTGTGCTGCCGCGCCTCCGCGCGGTGTGCTGCCGCGCCTCCGCGCGGTGTGCTGCCGCGCCTCCGCGCGGTGTGCTGTATTTCTTTTTGTTTTCTTTTTTTGTACTTCTCTTCACACTGCAAAAAAACTCCAAAACCCCTCTTGCAGGCCGTATTCTGACAGAATAGTCTTGGTAGTTAGAGGGTTAATGGGACGAGCGTGTCCTTGCACAGTTCTCTCGCTCTCCCGCTTGTTCTCTTAGTGCCGGGCTCGGGGCTTGCAGAGGACGCAGTGTTCTTTGTAAGGTCGGCCGCACAATGTGCTGATCTCTCACTAAATGCCACCTCTTATACATAAAGAACAGCGCGTACCAGAGCGCGGGCACCGGACCCAGAGGTCTCCGATAAGCCTGGCATTCCTAGAGGATGAATGCTAATGTCTTGTAGAGCAATCGGAAAGTGGGAGCATTCCCGGCATGCGGCGGGCCTTCCTAGTGGGAGGATTCCCATCATGCGGCGGGCCTTCCTAGTGGGAGGATTCCCATCATGCGGCGGGCCTTCCTAGTGGGAGGATTCCCGGCGGGCCTTCCTAGTGGGAGGATTCCCGGCGTGCGGCGGGCCTTCCTAGTGGGAGGATTTACGGCGGGCCTTCCTAGTGGGAGGATTCCCGGCGTGCCTCCTAGTGGGAGGGTTCCCAGCATGCGGCGTGCCTTCCTAGTGGGAGGATTCCTGGCATGCGGCAGGCCTTCCTAGTGGGAGGATTCCTGGCATGCGGCAGGCCTTCCTAGTGGGAGGATTCCTGGCGTGCGGCGGGCCTTCCTAGTGGGAGGATTCCCGGCATGCGGCGTGCCTTCCTAGTGGGAGGATTCGCGGCGTGCCTTCGTAGTGGGAGGATTCCCGGCGCGCGGCAGGCCTTCCTAGTGGGAGGATTCCCATCATGCGGCCAGCAGGATTCCTGGCATGCGGCGGGCCTTCCTAGTGGGAGGATTCCTGGCGTGCGGCGGGCCTTCCTAGTGGGAGGATTCCCGGCATGCGGCGTGCCTTCCTAGTGGGAGGATTCCCAGCGCGCGGCAGGCCTTCCTAGTGGGAGGATTCCCATCGTGCGGCCAGCAGGATTCCTGGCATGCGGCGGGCCTTCCTAGTGGGAGGGTTCCTGGCATGCGGCGGGCCTTCCTAGTGGGAGGATTTCCGGCATGCGGCGGGCCTTCCTAGTGGGAGGATTTCCGGCATGCGGTGGGCCTTCCTAGTGGGAGGATTCCCGGCGTGCAGCGTGCCTTCCTAGTGGGAGGATTCCCGGCGTGCCTCCTAGTGGGAGGGTTCCCGGCATGCGGCGTGCCTTCCTAGTGGGAGGATTCCCGGCGTGCCTCCTAGTGGGAGGGTTCCCAGCATGCGGCGTGCCTTCCTAGTGGGAGGATTCCCAGCGTGCCTTTCTAGTGGGAGGATTCCTGGCGTGCGGCGGGCCTTCCTAGTGGGAGGATTCCCGGCATGCGGCGGGCCTTCCTAGTGGGAGGATTCGCGGCGTGCCTTCCTAGTGGGAGGATTCGCGGCGTGCCTTCCTAGTGGGAGGATTCCCATCATGCGGCCAGCAGGATTCCTGGCATGCGGCGGGCCTTCCTAGTGGGAGGGTTCCTGGCATGCGGCGGGCCTTCCTAGTGGGAGGATTTCCGGCATGCGGTGGGCCTTCCTAGTGGGAGGATTCCCGGCATGCAGCGTGCCTTCCTAGTGGGAGGATTCCCGGCGTGCCTCCTAGTGGGAGGGTTCTCGGCATGCGGCGTGCCTTCCTAGTGGGAGGATTCCCGGCGTGCCTTCCTAGTGGGAGGATTCCCGGCGTGCCTTCCTAGTGGGAGGATTCCCGGCGTGCCTTCCTAGTGGGAGGATTCCCGGCGTGCCTTCCTAGTGGGAGGATTCCCGGCGTGCCTTCCTAGTGGGAGGATTCCCGGCGTGCCTTCCTAGTGGGAGGATTCCCGGCGTGCCTTCCTAGTGGGAGGATTCCCGGCGTGCCTTCCTAGTGGGAGGATTCCCGGCGTGCCTTCCTAGTGGGAGGATTCCCGGCGTGCCTTCCTAGTGGGAGGATTCCCGGCGTGCCTCCTAGTGGGAGGGTTCCCGGCATGCGGCGTGCCTTCCTAGTGGGAGGATTCCCGGCGTGCCTTCCTAGTGGGAGGGTTCCCGGCATGTGGCGGGCCTTCCTAGTGGGAGGCTTCCCGGCGTGCCTTCCTAGTGGGAGGATTCCTGGCATGCGGCGTGCCTTCCTAGTGGGAGGATTCCCGGCATGTGGCGGGCCTTCCTAGTGGGAGGATTCCCATCATGCGGCCAGCAGGATTCCTGGCATGCGGCAGGCCTTCCTAGTGGGAGGGTTCCTGGCATGCGGTGGGCCTTCCTAGTGGGAGGGTTCCTGGCATGTGGTGGCCCATGTTGGAAGATTCCCGGCATGCGGCGGGCCTTCCTAGCGGGAGGATTCCTGGCATGCGGCGGGCAGGATTCCTGGCATGCGGCGGGCCTTTCTAGTGGGAGGATTCCCGGCATGTGGTGGGCCTTCCTAGTGGGAGGGTTCCCGGCATGCGGCGGGTCCTCCTAGTGGGAGGATTCCCGGCATGTGGCGGGCCTTTCTAGTGGGAGGATTCCCGGCATGTGGCGAGCCTTCCTAGTGGGAGGATTCCCGCCATGCGACGGGCCTTCCTAGTGGGAGGATTCCCGCCATGCGACGGGCCTTCCTAGTGGGAGGATTCCCGCCATGCGACGGGCCTTCCTAGTGGGAGGATTCCCGCCATGTGGCGGGCCTTCCTAGTGGGAGGATTCCCGGCATGCGGCGGGCCTTCCTAGTGGGAGGGTTCCTGGCATGCGGCGGCCCTGATGAGTATTTGTTACTGGTGGTGGTGGGGGGGGGGGGGGGTTGCCAGCATGCGGCAGCCCTGATGGGGGTTTACCAGTGTGCAGGGGTTCCTGGCGGGACGGTTCCCAGCGTGCGGCGGCACTAATGGGGGGCTGTTACCGGCGTGCAGGGGTTCCCGGCGTCTCAGGAGGGGGGTTTCCGGTGTGTGGAGAACAATTTCATGTGGTTGATACCTCATCACTAGTGATGGATTCTGGCTTCCCTTTCTCGGGGTTTCCTTACAGTCGGCGTCGTTGAGTGAAATTCTCCGCACTCCGCCGTCGCCGCAGCGTCTAATAATAGTCCATGCGGATTTCACTGGCAGGGATGGATCCGGGCGCTGACGTCACCGCGGTATTAGCGTAGAGATACACCGCCTGGAGGGCAATGTGACACACAGGAAATGTAATGAAGTGTTACACGTTATTCTGTTGCCATGGCAACAGCCTCCCAGATCCTCTCCTTATTGTAGCATTATGTAATACACGAGTGGTTGTGTCTATGGGGCCACGATCCCTCCAATAACGCGTCACTTAGCGCCCCCCGATGTCTCTGCTAATGTATTTCCCGGCTCACAATTTAAGTTATTAGCAGAATCCCGTGCTTGGAAAGATTAGCGGCGTCATCGCATTTCTCCCCTTTTTAATTAAGCCTGAAATACACGTTTGATGTTACAAATTATATAGGTGATCCCAAAGGCCAGATCCCCAAAAATCCTAACCAAGATCCAGTGTATGGGATCCAGTGTCTGCCCCGGCGATCAGATCAGCAGACGGATCGCTGTGTTTTGCATTGCTCAATGAGTTTTCAATGAGTGTCTTATGAAAATATTCACCCCCTTAGCATTTTTCGTGTTTTTTGCTAACCGTGTTTCCCTGAAAATAAGACGGGGTCTTATATTTTTTTGCTCTGAAAAATGGGCTGGGGCTGACTCTGGGAGGATTGATCCCTGGTATCTGGCCCGATGCCGGTCTCCATATAAAGTCAATGGGGACCAGAATCCGGCGCAAAGGGTAAGGAGCAAGCGCTTCAGACTTAGCCCCCGGGGCAGGTGTCACACTGCTCCCACGGCCTCTCATTAACCTCCCGGGGCTCTCATTACCTTCATTGAACGTGCGCTGCTTCCCCTGCCCACCGGCGTCTGCGATTGGTTGCAGTCAGATGCGCCCCCATGCTGAGTGACAGCTGTCTGACTGCAACCAATCACTGACACCGATGGGCGGGTCTATTTCGTACAGTAAAACAAAGTTGGCGTAAGATCCCCCCCACATCATGATACCCAGCACAGATATAGCCAGACAACCGGGGGCTGGTAGTCTCAGGCTGGTGATACCCATTGTTATTGGGTACCCCCTAACCTAAAAATATCAGCCTGCAGCTGCCTGGAATTGCCGCATCCATTAGATGTGACAGTCCTAGCACTTTACCCAACTCTTTCTAATTTTTTTTTTTTTTTTTTCTCCTCCTGGTGCAGTGGAAATTGGGGTAATAAGGAGTTAATGGCATCCCCTAGACGCCACTAAGTCCTAGATTAGTAATGGAAGGTGTCTGGGACCCCTCCACCAACTCCCCCCCCCCCCCCCGCTTCATCTGTAAGTGAGAAAAAAATAATAAACACAAACACCAAAATAATAAAATAATCCTATTTATTTATCTATTTTTTGAAATTACAAAAAAAATACCCCCTTTCACCACTTTAACCCCCCCAAAACACCCCTGCAGGTCTGACGTAATCCACACTAGGTCCCACAACGCTTCCAGCACTGCTATATCTGAAGCTTAGAACATGACTGCCCGCTGTGAGGTTCAAGCAGAAACTGAACCGTGATCAGTGGTGACGTCACTCAGGTTAGCCACAGCCAAAGCTGGAATCCTCTACCTGTGACCGCAAATCATCTGAGTGACGTCAATGATGATCGCACGGCTCACTTTAGTCGCTGCCTGAACCTCACAGTGGGTGGTCATGTTCTATGGTGCTCCCTGTGAGCTTCAGGTGAAGCCGTGCTGGAAATGTTGTGGGACCTTGTGTGGATTGCGTCAAACCTGCAGGGGTGTTTTGGGGGTTAATAAAGTAGTGAAAGAGGGTGTTTTTTGTCCTTTATTCCAAATAAAGGATTATTTTGGTGTTTTGCGTTCTTCCTTTTCACTTACAGATTAGTGATTGGGGATGTCTCTAGATGCCTCCCATTACTAATCCTAAGGCTTAGTGGCAGCTGTGGGCCATTAACTCCCTATTACCCTGATTGCCACTGTACCAAGGCAACGAGAAGACTGAAGGTCCAGCGCCAGAATTTCCATATCTAATGGATGTGCCAGTTCTAGGGCGGCTGCTATTGTTAGGCTGGAAAGGGCCAAATAACCTCCATCCCAGGCTCAAATCACTGACATTAAAACATGTCTTTTGCTCAGGAATATTCCTGTTTTTTGTACCGTCCACATTCCCCTCCAATATGACCATTTTCCCCTGTCCCCGCTGACGAAACTCCTCCCCCAGTAAGATGCTGCCACCACCATGTTTCACTGTGGCGATAGTGTTTTTGGGGTGGTGGTGTTTTTTTTTTTTTAATGCCAGACATAGTGTTTACCTTTTGTGGCAAATAAGTTCAATTTTGGTCTCATCTGACCACAGCCCCCTCCTCCGTACATCTGGGGAGTCTCCCACACTTCTTTTGGCAAAATCAAAACGAAACTCAATTTTTGGCTGTAAATACTTTCTGTTCCACTGTTCTATAAAGGCCGGCTCTATGGAGTGTACGGCTTATTGTGGTCGTATGGACACATCCTCCAGTCTCTGCTTGGGAACTCTGCAGCTCCTTCAGGGTCACCTTTTGGTCTCTATGCTGCCTATCTAATTAATGCCCTCCTTGCCCGGGCTGAGAGTTTTGGTGGGCGTCCCTCTCTTGGCAGGTTTGTTGTGGTACCATGTTCTTTCCATTTGATGGTGCTTTGGGGTTCATCAAAGATTGGGATGTTTATTTTTTTACCACAACCCTGACTTGGTCTCCTTTTGGTCTTCCTGTTGATGTTTGTAGCTCTCCTTGGTCTTTATGGTGGTGCTTGGAGATCTCCTTGGTCTGTGTTTGGAGAGCTCCTTGGTCTGTGTTTGGAGAGCTCCTTGGTCTGTGTTTGGAGAGCTCCTTGGTCTGTGTTTGGAGAGCTCCTTGGTCTGTGTTTGGAGAGCTCCTTGGTCTGTGTTTCGAGAGCTCCTTGGTCTGTGTTTGGAGAGCTCCTTGGTCTGTGTTTGGAGAGCTCCTTGGTCTGTGTTTGGAGAGCTCCTTGGTCTGTGTTTGGAGAGCTCCTTGGTCTGTGTTTGGAGAGCTCCTTGGTCTGTGTTTGGAGAGCTCCTTGGTCTGTGTTTGGAGAGCTCCTTGGTCTGTGTTTGGAGAGCTCCTTGGTCTGTGTTTGGAGAGCTCCTTGGTCTGTGTTTGGAGAGCTCCTTGGTCTGTGTTTGGAGAGCTCCTTGGTCTGGGTTTGGAGAGCTCCTTGGTCTGGGTTTGGAGAGCTCCTTGGTCTGGGTTTGGAGAGCTCCTTGGTCTGGGTTTGGAGAGCTCCTTGGTCTGGGTTTGGAGAGCTCCTTGGTCTGGGTTTGGAGAGCTCCTTGGTCTGGGTTTGGAGAGCTCCTTGGTCTGGGTTTGGAGAGCTCCTTGGTCTGGGTTTGGAGAGCTCCTTGGTCTGGGTTTGGAGAGCTCCTTGGTCTGGGTTTGGAGAGCTCCTTGGTCTGGGTTTGGAGAGCTCCTTGGTCTGGGTTTGGAGAGCTCCTTGGTCTGGGTTTGGAGAGCTCCTTGGTCTGGGTTTGGAGAGCTCCTTGGTCTGGGTTTGGAGAGCTCCTTGGTCTGGGTTTGGCGAGCTCCTTGGTCTGGGTTTGGCGAGCTCCTTGGTCTGGGTTTGGCGAGCTCCTTGGTCTGGGTTTGGCGAGCTCCTTGGTCTGGGTTTGGCGAGCTCCTTGGTCTGGGTTTGGCGAGCTCCTTGGTCTGGGTTTGGCGAGCTCCTTGGTCTGGGTTTGGCGAGCTCCTTGGTCTGGGTTTGGCGAGCTCCTTGGTCTGGGTTTGGCGAGCTCCTTGGTCTGGGTTTGGCGAGCTCCTTGGTCTGGGTTTGGCGAGCTCCTTGGTCTGGGTTTGGCGAGCTCCTTGGTCTGGGTTTGGCGAGCTCCTTGGTCTGGGTTTGGCGAGCTCCTTGGTCTGGGTTTGGCGAGCTCCTTGGTCTGGGTTTGGCGAGCTCCTTGGTCTGGGTTTGGCGAGCTCCTTGGTCTGGGTTTGGCGAGCTCCTTGGTCTGGGTTTGGCGAGCTCCTTGGTCTGGGTTTGGCGAGCTCCTTGGTCTGGGTTTGGCGAGCTCCTTGGTCTGGGTTTGGCGAGCTCCTTGGTCTGGGTTTGGCGAGCTCCTTGGTCTGGGTTTGGCGAGCTCCTTGGTCTGGGTTTGGCGAGCTCCTTGGTCTGGGTTTGGCGAGCTCCTTGGTCTGGGTTTGGCGAGCTCCTTGGTCTGGGTTTGGCGAGCTCCTTGGTCTGGGTTTGGCGAGCTCCTTGGTCTGGGTTTGGCGAGCTCCTTGGTCTGGGTTTGGCGAGCTCCTTGGTCTGGGTTTGGCGAGCTCCTTGGTCTGGGTTTGGCGAGCTCCTTGGTCTGGGTTTGGCGAGCTCCTTGGTCTGGGTTTGGCGAGCTCCTTGGTCTGGGTTTGGCGAGCTCCTTGGTCTGGGTTTGGCGAGCTCCTTGGTCTGGGTTTGGCGAGCTCCTTGGTCTGGGTTTGGCGATCTCCTTGGTCTGGGTTTGGCGATCTCCTTGGTCTGGGTTTGGCGAGCTCCTTGGTCTGGGTTTGGCGATCTCCTTGGTCTGGGTTTGGCGATCTCCTTGGTCTGGGTTTGGCGATCTCCTTGGTCTGGGTTTGGCGATCTCCTTGGTCTTCGTGGTGTGGTTGGGAGGTTTCCTTGGTCTTCATGGGGTTGTTTGGTTAGTGGAGCCTCCTGTTAATGGTGTTGCAGCCTCGTTGACGTTTCAGAAAAGGTGTGTATGTGTGTATAAACTATCTGTGCCCTGGACACTTGGGGTGCGTGCCCATGATAAGTGTTTGAAGCGTTTTGGATGTAAGGTGTTTTCGCTGTGTCCAAAATGCTGCATTGTACAAGCACAGTGGATGGATTTCTAGAAATCCCGTGCCCACTGTGCTTGTTTTTTCCCCAGCAAACACTGATCTGCTGTGCATCTTTCCAGACCGCAGCATGTCAATTTTTTTGCTGCGGATTTGCATGCATCCTCCATAGGGCGAACACAAGCGAGAGAGCGCAGTGCACCGAACCCTGATGGTGGGTACAAGAAGCTGCGGTCTCCTGCGGTGGAGACGCGTGGCCCTGCAGGTCAGGACCTGCCGCATCCCGGATGCAGTGAGTCCTGATTGTGGGCACATACCCTTAGGGCTGCTTCTCACTTGCGAGTTTCTCGCAGTAGAGCAATGCGAGAAAAACTCGCATGGAAATCGGACACATGTTAGTCAATGAATCAGCTCTCATCTGCGATTTTTTTTTTTTTTTTTTTTTTTTTTTCTCAGTCCAAATCGGACCGAGAAAAAAATCGCAGCATGCTACTTTTTTGCGAGTTTCTCGCACCATTTGTCCCAATGATTTCCTATGGAAGGGGATTAAAAGTAGCATCACACACGCGCACCAGCGTTCACATTTGCGAGTGTGGCAGTAACTTCGCACATTAGATGAATGTGACATCACATTCCCATAGGTTAATTAAATGACACATGTGTAATAGCTTTTATCTAATTACGATGTTGCATGAAACTAGCATCGCAATCGCAACACACACGCGAGCAAAAAGCATCGCACTTGCGTTGCACTCGCACCTAACCTGAACTAAAATCAGCCGAGTATTTTTCAGCCCAGTCGGACCGATTTTACTCGCATAGATGTGTTTCCAGCCTTAGATTGCACACAGGTGCACTTACGACCACTAAGCATGTGACTTATGAAGGGAAAAGCTTACACCAGAATTTTTTAGGGAATTCCTAGCAAAAGGGTTGAATACATATGCATATGACAATTATTTATTTTATCCCATAAATTTCAATTTCAGCCTAAATTATTCTCATTTCACTTCCCCAACTGAGACTTAGGGGTGCTTCACACACAGCGAGCTCGCTGCCGAGATCGCTGCTGAGTCACGCTTTTTGTGACGCAGCAGTGACCTCATTAGCGATCTCGCTGTGTGTGACACTGAGCAGCGATCTGGCCCCTGCTGCGAGATCGCTGCTCGTTACACACAGCCCTGGTTCGTTTTCTTCAAAGCCGCTCTCCTGCTGTGACACACAGATCGCTGTGTGTGACAGCAAGAGAGCGACAAATGAAGCGAGCAGGGAGCAGGAGCCGGCGTCTGACAGCTGAGGTAAGCTGTATCCAAGATAAACATCGGGTAACCAAGGTGGTTACCCGATATTTACCTTAGTTACCAGCCTCTGCAGCTCTCACGCTGCCTGTGCTGCCGGCTCCGGCTCTCTGCACATGTAGCTGCTGTACACATCGGGTTAATTAACCCGATGTGTACAGCAGCTAGGAGAGCAAGGAGCCAGCGCTCAGTGTGCGCGGCTCCCTGCTCTCTGCACATGTAGCTGCATTACACATCGGGTTAATTAACCCGATGTGTACTGTAGCTAGGAGAGCAAGGAGCCAGCGCTCAGTGTGCGCGGCTCCCTGCTCCCTGCTCACACTGGTAACTAATGTAAACATCGGGTAACCATACCCGATGTTTACCTTAGTTACCAGTCTCCGCAGCTTCCAGACGGCGGCTCCGTGCAAGCGCAGCGTCGCTTGCACGTCGCTGCTGGCTGGGGGCTGTTCACTGGTCGCTGGTGAGATCTGCCTGTTTGACAGCTCACCAGCGACCATGTAGCGATGCAGCAGCGATCCTGACCAGGTCAGATCGCTGGTCGGATCGCTGCTGCATCGCTAAGTGTGAAGGTACCCTTAGTGTGGGGGCATCTTACAGATTATATATAGATATAGATATAGATATAGATATAGATATAGATATAGATATAGATATAGATATAGATATAGATATAGATATAGATATATATATATATATATATATATATATATATATATATATATATATATATATATATATATATATATATATATTTATATTTATATTTATATTTATATTTATATTTATATCTCAATGACAAGACACTTAAAAGGAACAATAAATACAAATGATCCGGGGCCCAGTCTTTTCTTCGTTCGCAGCCTCCTGTGACTCGGGTCTCCCATTTCTCCTGCCCTTTCAGTATTTTTTGCTGACAGAACACACTGGACACTTTCCGGACCTCCTGTTTTTCTACTGAACTGGGTAAATGATTTTTTTTTTTTTCTAATTACTCTATTTTTACACAATTTTTCACTTTTTTTTTTTTATTATTATAAATGCCTCGGTCATCCCTTGGCTTTCATATATCTGGGTGTTTATAGTTCTCTGATATTTTTGACATTTTTCTTTCCATTCTCATTTTTCCTGGGTGACTGCACACATTTGCGTCGTTCCGTGTTAAGACGGATCCTATATTTAGCGCCGGCCCCCGGGGAGTAGGCAGCGATTACAGAGCACAGTATGAGATGCCTGCTGGTGTACGGAGCGATACCAGCATCTGAGCCAGCACCGCCATGGTACAGCCGGCGCCCGGGGACACACGAGCGGCCGGGTGGACACAATGCTCGGTATGGTGAAGAGCTGCGGACATCTGCTTTCCTCTATTTGTAAGGACCTCTGCTATCTGTCAGTGAATGAGGCCTCACCTGACAGATCAGTGTTTGCTATAGATGTATGTAGTCTAGACCGTCATCTGTGAGCGGCAGAATCACACCTTTTTGTCTTGATAGTTTGTTACAATGTTTTAGTCAGACTACTCTATAGACTTTTTCATGGTTTGTTTGTTTTTTTATTTTTCATGCACGTGTGTTAAGTGGCAGCGTCTCAATAGATTTCTTATAATCTACTCCGGATATTGGTGTAAATCTTGGCAGAAATCCGCATTGGTTGTTAAATTGTTAGTTGTCTCCATGGTTACAGACTACTAACCATCCCTGTGTGTAGTCTGATCTCCTGTCTGATAAAGCTCAGGAGACGGAATGCTCGGTGAGTGTTCTGTTGCCGTGGAGACGCACTGATACATTGTGCTCTTTCTCACTGCTGGAGGTCCCTGTGCGCTTTACATATGTTCCCATTACTCCAGGGGCTGTGTGCGCCCCCATAAAGCCAGACAATTTTAAGTTACCGTAATATTCGCCATGTTTTTCTCATTTTTCTTCCATCACATGACCAAGAAATCAATTGGTGTATGGATAACAATCTGAATTTCTGTGGAGACTGGTCCGGGGCATGTAATGGATGATTCGAGGCCCTGCTGATCTCTAATACCGCGACAAAGGGGAGGTTGAAAGCGATTGATGTCATTGTGTGCAATTAACCCTTTTACTGCCAGGGGATGGATGGATGGATGGAATATCTATGAGATATATATATATATATATATATATTTTTTGAAATATGTTCTACCACTAGAGGGGGCTGCGGTTACATCTAGCAGATTGATGGCGCAGGAGCAGGCATCTTTTTTGGATTTGTCGGGTATCCCTCTGAAGAAGTGTGCAGACATTAGCTGTCAGTATGCTATGAAGGAATGGCATCCATGTAATGAATGCTTCCGGGAAGAGGACCCGCCGTTTTGGGACCGTCCATATAGGATAAGACGACATTATGAATGAGCGGGTCACTATGGAATGATGTCTGCATCGCTTTAAAGTTGAAATGCAACCAACATGGCAGCTGATATGGCCCCTTCTTGCAGTGACCTGGGGGTCCTCGTGTGTGTATAATATATATTTATTGATATATGAATGCTGTATTGGGGACCTCTGTACAAGTGATGGGGATGATCGTAAAACATAAAGGGGTTTACATAACTCCTAATGGTTCTTCCCCTTCCTGAACTATACTGTCGCCACCCCCGGCTTCTTGAAATCCTTAGAAATTGAGTTGCAATATATATCGGCATTTTAGAACTTTTTTTTAACGTTCAGTAATTTTTGCTTAAATGGAAAATCGCCTTTAAAACATTGCGCTGATCGTAGGGCTGACCCCTTTAAGATTGGGGTCCCTTGCCAATACAAATCTCGTCTCTGCTGCTTTGTACTCTATGCTCTGATCTGTATCGCCTGCGCAGAGGATGGCGGTGTCTGCAGGTGTATTCTATGCTCTGATCTGTATCGCCTGCGCAGAGGATGGCGGTGTCTGCAGGTGTATTCTATGCTCTGATCTGTATCGCCTGCGCAGAGGATGGCGGTGTCTGCAGGTGTACTCTGTGCTCTGATCTGTATCGCCTGCGCAGAGGATGGCGGTGTCTGCAGGTGTATTATGTGCTCTGATCTGTATCGCCTGCGCAGAGGATGGCGGTGTCTGCAGGTATATTCTGTGCTATGATCTGTATCGCCTGTGCAGAGGATGGCGGTGTCTGCAGGTGTATTGTATGCTCTGATCTGTATCGCCTGTGCAGAGGATGGCGGTGTCTGCAGGTGTACTCTGTGCTCTGATCTGTATCGCCTGCGCAGAGGATGGCGGTGTCTGCAGGTGTATTATGTGCTCTGATCTGTATCGCCTGCGCAGAGGATGGCGGTGTCTGCAGGTGTATTCTGTGCTATGATCTGTATCGCCTGTGCAGAGGATGGCGGTGTCTGCAGGTGTATTCTGTGCTCTGATCTGTATCGCCTGCGCAGAGGATGGCGGTGTCTGCAGGTGTATTCTGTGCTATGATCTGTATCGCCTGCGCAGAGGATGGCGGTGTCTGCAGGTGTATTATGTGCTCTGATCTGTATCGCCTGCGCAGAGGATGGCGGTGTCTGCAGGTGTATTATGTGCTCTGATCTGTATCGCCTGCGCAGAGGATGGCGGTGTCTGCAGGTGTATTCTATGCTATGATCTGTATCGCCTGTGCAGAGGATGGCGGTGTCTGCAGGTGTATTATGTACTCTGATCTGTATCGCCTGCGCAGAGGATGGCGGTGTCTGCAGGTGTATTATGTACTCTGATCTGTATCGCCTGCGCAGAGGATGGCGGTGTCTGCAGGTGTATTATGTGCTCTGATCTGTATCGCCTGCGCAGAGGATGGCGGTGTCTGCAGGTATATTCTGTGTTCTGATCGCCTGCGCAGAGGATGGCGGTGTCTGCAGGTATATTCTGTGTTCTGATCGCCTGCGCAGAGGATGGCGGTGTCTGCAGGTGTATTCTATGCTCTGATCTGTATCGCCTGCGCAGAGGATGGCTGTGTCTGCAGGTGTATTCTATGCCCTGATCTGTATCGCCTGCGCAGAGGATGGCGGTGTCTGCAGGTGTATTGTATGCTCTGATCTGTATCGCCTGTGCAGAGGATGGCGGTGTCTGCAGGTGTATTATGTACTCTGATCTGTATCGCCTGCACAGAGGATGGCGGTGTCTGCAGGTGTATTCTGTGCTATGATCTGTATCGCCTGTGCAGAGGATGGCGGTGTCTGCAGGTGTACTCTGTGCTCTGATCTGTATCGCCTGTGCAGAGGATGGCGGTGTCTGCAGGTGTATTATGTGCTCTGATCTGTATCGCCTGTGCAGAGGATGGCGGTGTCTGCAGGTGTATTCTGTGCTCTGATGTGTATCGCCTGCGCAGAGGATGGCGGTGTCTGCAGGTGTATTATGTGCTCTGATCTGTATCGCCTGCGCAGAGGATGGCGGTGTCTGCAGGTGTATTCTGTGCTCTGATCTGTATCGCCTGCGCAGAGGATGGCGGTGTCTGCAGGTGTATTGTATGCTCTGATCTGTATCGCCTGTGCAGAGGATGGCGGTGTCTGCAGGTATATTCTGTGCTCTGATCTGTATCGCCTGCGCAGAGGATGGCGGTGTCTGCAGGTGTATTCTGTGCTCTGATCTGTATCGCCTGCGCAGAGGATGGCGGTGTCTGCAGGTGTATTCTATGCCCTGATCTGTATCGCCTGCGCAGAGGATGGCGGTGTCTGCAGGTGTATTGTATGCTCTGATCTGTATCGCCTGCGCAGAGGATGGCGGTGTCTGCAGGTGTATTCTGTGCTCTGATCTGTATCGCCTGCGCAGAGGATGGCGGTGTCTGCAGGTGTATTCTGTGCCCTGATCTGTATCGCCTGCGCAGAGGATGGCGGTGTCTGCAGGTGTATTGTATGCTCTGATCTGTATCGCCTGTGCAGAGGATGGCGGTGTCTGCAGGTGTATTATGTACTCTGATCTGTATCGCCTGCACAGAGGATGGTGGTGTCTGCAGGTGTATTCTGTGCTCTGATCTGTATCGCCTGCGCAGAGGATGGCGGTGTCTGCAGGTGTACTCTGTGCTCTGATCTGTATCGCCTGCGCAGAGGATGGCGGTGTCTGCAGGTGTATTCTATGCCCTGATCTGTATCGCCTGCGCAGAGGATGGCGGTGTCTGCAGGTGTATTCTGTGCTCTGATCTGTATCGCCTGCGCAGAGGATGGCGGTGTCTGCAGGTGTATTGTATGCTCTGATCTGTATCGCCTGCGCAGAGGATGGCGGTGTCTGCAGGTGTATTCTATGCTCTGATGTGTATCGCCTGCGCAGAGGATGGCGGTGTCTGCAGGTGTACTCTGTGCTCTGGTCTGTATTGCCTGCGCAGGGGATGGCGGTGTCTGCAGGTGTACTCTGTGCTCTGGTCTGTATCGCCTGCGCAGAGGATGGCGGTGTCTGCAGGTATATTCTGTGTTCTGATCGCCTGCGCAGAGGATGGCGGTGTCTGCAGGTATATTCTGTGTTCTGATCGCCTGCGCAGAGGATGGCGGTGTCTGCAGGTGTATTCTATGCTCTGATCTGTATCGCCTTCGCAGAGGATGGCGGTGTCTGCAGGTGTATTCTATGCTCTGATCTGTATCGCCTGCGCAGAGGATGGCGGTGTCTGCAGGTGTATTCTATGCCCTGATCTGTATCGCCTGCGCAGAGGATGGCGGTGTCTGCAGGTGTATTGTATGCTCTGATCTGTATCGCCTGTGCAGAGGATGGCGGTGTCTGCAGGTGTATTATGTACTCTGATCTGTATCGCCTGCACAGAGGATGGCGGTGTCTGCAGG
Source organism: Anomaloglossus baeobatrachus (assembly GCF_048569485.1). Taxonomy (NCBI): domain Eukaryota; kingdom Metazoa; phylum Chordata; class Amphibia; order Anura; family Aromobatidae; genus Anomaloglossus; species Anomaloglossus baeobatrachus. Next base: position 785,609,656 of record NC_134354.1, on the reverse strand, counting down.
TGTATTCTGTGCTATGATCTGTATCGCCTGTGCAGAGGATGGCGGTGTCTGCAGGTGTACTCTGTGCTCTGATCTGTATCGCCTGTGCAGAGGATGGCGGTGTCTGCAGGTGTATTATGTGCTCTGATCTGTATCGCCTGTGCAGAGGATGGCGGTGTCTGCAGGTGTATTCTGTGCTCTGATCTGTATCGCCTGTGCAGAGGATGGCGGTGTCTGCAGGTGTACTCTGTGCTCTGATCTGTATCGCCTGTGCAGAGGATGGCGGTGTCTGCAGGTGTATTATGTGCTCTGATCTGTATCGCCTGTGCAGAGGATGGCGGTGTCTGCAGGTGTATTCTGTGCTCTGATCTGTATCGCCTGCGCAGAGGATGGCGGTGTCTGCAGGTGTATTGTATGCTCTGATCTGTATCGCCTGCGCAGAGGATGGCGGTGTCTGCAGGTGTACTCTGTGCTCTGATCTGTATCGCCTGCGCAGAGGATGGCGGTGTCTGCAGGTGTATTCTGTGCTCTGATCTGTATCGCCTGCGCAGAGGATGGCGGTGTCTGCAGGTGTATTCTATGCCCTGATCTGTATCGCCTGCGCAGAGGATGGCGGTGTCTGCAGGTGTATTCTATGCCCTGATCTGTATCGCCTGCGCAGAGGATGGCGGTGTCTGCAGGTGTATTGTATGCTCTGATCTGTATCGCCTGTGCAGAGGATGGCGGTGTCTGCAGGTGTATTATGTACTCTGATCTGTATCGCCTGCACAGAGGATGGTGGTGTCTGCAGGTGTATTCTGTGCTCTGATCTGTATCGCCTGCGCAGAGGATGGCGGTGTCTGCAGGTGTACTCTGTGCTCTGATCTGTATCGCCTGCTCAGAGGATGGCGGTGTCTGCAGGTGTATTCTATGCCCTGATCTGTATCGCCTGCGCAGAGGATGGCGGTGTCTGCAGGTGTATTCTGTGCTCTGATCTGTATCGCCTGCGCAGAGGATGGCGGTGTCTGCAGGTGTATTGTATGCTCTGATCTGTATCGCCTGCGCAGAGGATTGCGGTGTCTGCAGGTGTATTCTATGCTCTGATGTGTATCGCCTGCGCAGAGGATGGCGGTGTCTGCAGGTGTATTCTATGCCCTGATTTGTATCGCCTGCGCAGAGGATGGCGGTGTCTGCAGGTGTACTCTGTGCTCTGGTCTGTATTGCCTGCGCAGGGGATGGCGGTTTCTGCAGGTGTACTCTGTGCTCTGGTCTGTATCGCCTGCGCAGAGGATGGCGGTGTCTGCAGGTATATTCTGTGTTCTGATCGCCTGCGCAGAGGATGGCGGTGTCTGCAGGTATATTCTGTGTTCTGATCGCCTGCGCAGAGGATGGCGGTGTCTGCAGGTGTGCTCTGATCTGTATCGCCTGCGCAGAGGATGGCGGTGTCTGCAGGTGTATTCTATGCTCTGATCTGTATCGCCTGCGCAGAGGATGGCGGTGTCTGCAGGTGTATTCTATGCCCTGATCTGTATCGCCTGCGCAGAGGATGGCGGTGTCTGCAGGTGTATTGTATGCTTTGATCTGTATCGCCTGCGCAGAGGATGGCGGTGTCTGCAGGTGTATTCTGTGTTCTGATCGCCTGCGCAGAGGATGGCGGTGTCTGCAGGTGTATTGTATGCTCTGATCTGTATCGCCTGCGCAGAGGATGGCGGTGTCTGCAGGTGTATTCTGTGCTCTGATCTGTATCGCCTGCGCAGAGGATGGCGGTGTCTGCAGGTGTATTCTATGCTCTGATCTGTATCGCCTGCGCAGAGGATGGCGGTGTCTGCAGGTGTATTCTATGCTCTGATCTGTATCGCCTGCGCAGAGGATGGCGGTGTCTGCAGGTGTATTCTATGCCCTGATCTGTATCGCCTGCGCAGAGGATGGCGGTGTCTGCAGGTGTATTCTATGCTCTGATCTGTATCGCCTGCGCAGAGGATGGCGGTGTCTGCAGGTGTATTGTATGCTTTGATCTGTATCGCCTGCGCAGAGGATGGCGGTGTCTGCAGGTGTATTGTATGCTTTGATCTGTATCGCCTGCGCAGAGGATGGCGGTGTCTGCAGGTGTATTCTATGCTTTGATCTGTATCGCCTGCGCAGAGGATGGCGGTGTCTGCAGGTGTATTCTATGCCCTGATCTGTATCGCCTGCGCAGAGGATGGCGGTGTCTGCAGGTGTATTCTGTGCTCTGATCTGTATCGCCTGCGCAGAGGATGGCGGTGTCTGCAGGTGTATTGTATGCTCTGATCTGTATCGCCTGCGCAGAGGATGGCGGTGTCTGCAGGTGTATTCTATGCTCTGATCTGTATCGCCTGCGCAGAGGATGGCGGTGTCTGCAGGTGTATTCTATGCCCTGATCTGTATCGCCTGCGCAGAGGATGGCGGTGTCTGCAGGTGTATTGTATGCTCTGATCTGTATCGCCTGCGCAGAGGATGGCGGTGTCTGCAGGTGTATTCTATGCTCTGATCTGTATCGCCTGCGCAGAGGATGGCGGTGTCTGCAGGTGTATTCTATGCCCTGATCTGTATCGCCTGCGCAGAGGATGGCGGTGTCTGCAGGTGTATTCTGTGCTCTGATCTGTATCGCCTGCGCAGAGGATGGCGGTGTCTGCAGGTGTATTGTATGCTCTGATCTGTATCGCCTGCGCAGAGGATGGCGGTGTCTGCAGGTGTATTCTATGCCCTGATCTGTATCGCCTGCGCAGAGGATGGCGGTGTCTGCAGGTGTATTCTATGCCCTGATCTGTATCGCCTGCGCAGAGGATGGCGGTGTCTGCAGGTGTACTCTGTGCTCTGATCTGTATCGCCTGCGCAGAGGATGGCGGTGTCTGCGGATTCTTATTCGCCATCATGGTTCTGTCGTCTTCTGTTTAATTGATTTAACCCTTTCAGGAGCCTTCTGTTTATAATCACTACTCACTGGGCTTTGTCTTTCCCCCCCCAGGTTACCCCGCTGGATACCCCACAGCTGCTCCTGCCTATAATCCCAACATGTACGCCACCAGCAGCCCCGGCTATGCCCCAGGTAAGAGCGTCCTCCCGCAGCACGCCGTCAGCCCTGATGTGGCACGCCGCGCTCCTCTATGTATATTTAATGCTGCTCGTCTGTCTGACAGAGCGGGGGAGCGCGGAGGGGAGGCGCGGGCTGTTAGATCTGCGCCGTTCACCTGCAGCCTCCAGAGAGGGAGGGGGGGGATGGAGCTGCTGACGGAAAATACAGATGCAAGCAGGAATAATAGCTGCCTCTTTGCACCCTCCGTATGATGTGGCGAGGAGGTGACGGCATAGGGTGTGCACAGTCCAGATGCTCGTCATTAACCAGATCCGGATTTATCAAAAATGTACATCCACTAATGAAAAGCTGTGTCGTTACATATAATGTACGGGAAAACGTGGAGACTCCGTGTATATACATTATACGACAAGGGGAAACTGCTTCCAATGTGTCCTGCTCTGTTACCGGCCGCTGTGCTCCTGTTATGTAGGTGGTTCAATTCTGGCAGCACGATAGGTGCCGGGACGTCCTTTCCCCACACTTCTCATATGCATTATTCCTGACATTGGCCTGGAAGAGTGTATCTCTGTGCCCCTCGCTACCCATAGGGAGCCCAACACCTGCCTATGACCGTATATTCACATAATAAAATTATTGTTCTTAATGTTCTTATAATCCGAAACATACGGTATATTATGTTCTTTTCCTCCCAAAAATTTTGGAGGAAAGTGAGGGGTGCGTCTTATAATCTGAATGTAGCTTACCGGGGTAATGGAAAGGGGTGGCAAGAGGCCGGGGGAATGCTGCGGTTACTATGCAGGGGCTGCGGTGGCTGGGCTGGTGTTGGGGCGGCTGTGCGGGGTCTGCGGCAGCTGGTGTTGCGGTGGCTGTGCGGGTACTGCCGCGGCTGGTGTTGGGGCAGCTGTGCGGGGTCTGCGGCGGCTGGTGCTGGGGCGGCTTTGCGGGGACTGCGGCTGGACTGGCGCTGCGGTGAGGACTTCAAATAATGCCGCCCAGAGTGAACGCATGCGCAGATGGAGCTCTTCACTCAAGCGCTCATCTGCACACGTGCTTCCTCCGGCCCATTGATCTCTCAGCAGCAGACTTAAGGAAAATGGTGCCCGGAGGTGGCGCGTGCGCAGATAGATCTCGGCTTGCCATTGATTCGAGAGCTCAATCTGTGCAGACTCTGGGCACCATTTATTTTGAAGCCCTCACCGCCCGCAGCCGCTGCAGCCCTAGCCCCAGTACAGCTGCACCACCACAGCTACCCCAGA